>NW_025944065.1:12759-19016 GCF_000764305.2 Hyalella azteca | reverse complement strand
GGTTCGACCCACGGCCTAGATACGGACGGCTTGAAGTGTTGAAGGCTACGTTCCGGAAGGCAGGAATCACGATGGTCCATTACATCCAGGGCAGTAGAGGTCTTCGGCAGGCGACCCTAGGTGACCACTCGGCATTTAAAAACTCTAGGTTGGGGCGCACCACAGCGACAAACAACTGTTTCATGGCTTCAGCATCTATGTACTCGTAAGAGCGTCTGATCAGTCCAAGTTGTTTATTGGCTTCACCTTCATTAACTTGAACTTCAATATACCCAGAAAATATCGCTTCATTGTCGACATTAACTCCTAAATCTTTTTCCATTATCGACTTCGACATCTTCACAGTCGTTGTGAAAGACGTTCCCAGTTAAAATTTAGGGCAGGGAATAGAGCAGGCCGTCGCCGGCTGCAGAGCCGACGTAGAGACGCGACAGAGCAGCGATAGAGCAGAAATGTCCACTTTAGAGACGATATCGCCAGCCGCGTATCAGCGCTAATTAGCTTCTGAGTACCTGCCCAGGTGTGCTCTGTCCTGCCGTCACGCAGCCCTTACTGAGCACCGCCTTCTCAAACCTGCCCAACGCCTGCTCTGGGGCGGCTCTGGCAGTGTTCGCGGCAGTTACGCGTCACCGTTTGTCAACAACGATTTAAAAAAAATTGTTCCTTCTCTCTCTGAGATCACCTAGACTTCTCTCTTGCAATGACAGGTTGTATTGACATTGGTTACTGACATTCTCATCCTATTAACTTTAGCAACGTAATTTAGAATCTAACAAATTCAATTATCGAGGAAATATACACATCAAATTACTCACCGCTACGAACTATCTGCAAACGTCGACTGAAGCTCCGGGATTCGAACGCAGATTCTCCGCGTCGTACTCCACGCCTGTACCAGTTGACCACGCGGACACCTTACCATGCTAGGCTCTATGAACTACTTAACTATAAAGCAGATTAAATGACTCGCCATCATCTAGCAAATCGAGGAATAGCTATATTTGTGGTTGAACTTGATAGATATTATTCATAATGCACTAATTTTAAAAAATGAACAAAGTAGCCATTCGTATGATCCCGTCAGTTAGATGTAAGTGAGTATTAGAGCTAAATTTGTTTAGTAATTTATCTTATTGCATTAGCTTCATGTCATTCGATAGTTTGATAGGAAAATTAACAACGTACGCAAATCATTAGTCTAGAGAAATCGCAAGTTCTCCAAGAGTTTTCATGCAAAAAAAGGGCCAAATAAATTCATCATATCTTTAATGAAAACGTTTTGGAGACCAGAACCGAAACCCAGGGAAAGTCGATCAATTTATGAACCGATGATGGTGCTGGTTTACACATTTCCATTGAAAATATGGTGAATTTCTTCGGTATTTTCTTTGCTCTAACATTTACTGTTATTAACGCGTTTTCTGTATATCCATGTTAGAAAACTTTCTCATGATAAACTGATTGATATCACGCTTTAGCAAAGAGTGAATGACCTTCAATGTTTCTGTTAGAGTGTTAAAACTGGAAGAGCATATAAAATTCTTACATAATTCGAAGTATTAAAATACTGACGTGAAATAAATAGCACAAATGGCACCGGAAATTGGTCCAAAATATCGTGCTATGCGAATGCACTAGATGGAGGATGAAGTTCATTCTCCCGTCACTGTTTCCAGCCAATACCACTCCTCCCTCTCTCAAAACCCCCCCATGCACGGCCTGCTCGCTGCTCTGTACAGCTCCCTGCCGGACAATCCCAAGTACCAGCTCTAAAACAGCGCAGAGTTCCGTCCCTGCCGAGCTGCTAGAATTTTGTCTCTATATCAGCCATGGCGCAGCGCAGTTTTAGGGATAGATGGCCGGTTATAGTTTCACGGCTCCATCCTGCTAAAGCGCGACCAGCCCGGCTAAACCCGGCGCCGGTCTCGGCTCAAAATTTTAACCGGGTTGTAGATGGAACCTTCTATCTACGATATGAACAGCGTCTTAATTAAAAATAATATACTTTAAAATTTACTTTTTACAGACAACATTTCTAAAAAATCCAGTGTCTCCAATGTAAAGCATGTACAATGAATTTCTAATTTTAATTTCGAATATTAAAAAAATTACTTTTTTAGTTATTTTAATACATAGAAGAAATCAAATTTTCAAAATTATTTATTTTGTCAATTGATTCATGCATTGTCTCCTACTTTACGCAAGTCTGCAAAATTTCACATAGATTGGACAGTTAGAAGTGTGTCAAATATCGATTATAAGATTTGTAGCAGACAACATTACTTTTTCATTTTTTTAATATAGAGAATTTTTTTATTTTTAAAATTATTTATTGTGTCAATTGATTCATGCATTGTCTCCAACTTTACGCAAGTGTACAAAATTTCAGATCGATTGGAGAGGTAGAAGTGTGTTATAAATCGATTATAAGATTTGTAGCAGACAGACAGACAGTCAAACAAACAACAAGAAGTGAAGTTAAGGGGAGCGTCTACCCTAAAATTTAAAATTTTTACTTCTTCGGTTTTCATACTAATTTTAAAGCTGACATTCTGCCCTATCCAACGGTACCACTGCCATCTCTCTACGTTGATTTATGATTTCACGACATATTTCGTCATAGTTTGGATTTTATTCCTGAAAAAGGGGGGTGGAAAGGGGTAAAATCGAAAAATTTCCGAAAACTTTACGAAAAATGCACCCACACCCGCAAAAACTAGAAATTCAAAAAACGGCTAGGTCGTTTTATAGATAAAAATTTTAAGCATTGAATGATATGTGTCTCGATGTCGCAGCTTGAAAATCCTAGGACGAGATAGATTTCAAAAGTACCCCCTTTTTTGACCGTTTTCCATGAATTTCACGTTTTCTTTCATTTTTCTCGAAAAATTCACAGGCACAAAATGTGAGTTTTTTCCATTTTACATATGTGTATCAAGTTTCAGAGTGATCCGTTTGTAAATAGCCGAGATAATTTTTGGGGTAGACGCTCCCCTTAAAGAAAAGTGTTGTAAAAAAATAGAGAACATCAATTTAGAAGCAGCCGAATATTTATAATTCCATCGGAAGTAAGCAAAATTACAATGTTTGTCGATGAGATATGTGATCTGGATTTTTTAACAGAATCTGGGCGAATCTGGGTGTTTTTCAGTAACTGTCTAAGTTTTTCTCAAATTATTGGCTGAGATCTGAGTGCCCTGGTTGTGCACTGCGCTTCAGTGCGGCGCCTGCCGTCAGTAAATTAGGTTGTCGTGTGCTGCTGCTGTCGGTGCCTGCCGGCTCCGTGAACAGTGCTAATATCGCGAATTTCCTGTATTAATTCACATCGAATAATAGTTCCGATGAAGTGTTTTATAAAATTTTTTATTGGCGTTTGGTTGTTTTTCCTGACTCCAGGAAGGAGGCAGTGTCATTTCTTGAAGTTGCATCGCATGGCGGTGTGTCTAATCGCTTCTTGCCACAGGATTGCATCAGGCTTTGTGCTGCTGCCGTCGGTCACTACTTGAATATAATATATAATAATAATAGCGGCGTGAAGGCGAACAGCTGATATATGCCATCATTGTCTCACTATTTAACGCAAATATTTCCCTGTTATTGCTGTTATTTTGTTGTTGTTGAACTGTTGTGTTGAGCGTGAATGGGTGATGCAGTTAACAATAACAGCAGTTCTGCAGTTGTTCTTGATGCTGTTAATCCTGCTGCTGTTACTGCTGCTGTTACTGCTGATGCCGCTGTTGCTCCTGTTGCAGTTACTGCTGCTGTTGTTGCTGTTGTTGTTATTGTAGCTACTGTTGTTGTTGTTGTTGTTGTTGCAGTTGCTGCTGTTGTTGCTGCTGTTGCTGCTTTTGTTGCTGTTGTCGTTTTTCGCTATTTTTGCTGTTGTTGCTGTTGCTGCGGTTATTGCTGCTGCTTTTGTTGCTGTTGTTATTGCTGTTTTTACTGTTCCTGTTGCTGCGGTTTTTGCTGTGGCTGCTGTTGTTGCTGTTGCTTCTGTTGCTTTTATTGTACGTACCGTTGCTGCTATTGTTGCTGTTACAACTATTGCTGTTGCTGCCGTTTTTCCTGTTGCTGTTACTTTTGTTGCTGCTGCTGTTGTTAAAGTTGCTGATGTTGCTGCTGCTGTTGTTACTGCTGCAGCTGCCGTTGTGCTGCTGCTTCTGTAGCTGATTTTGTTGCTGCTGTTGTTGCTGCTGTTACTGTACCTACTGTTGCTGCTGTTGTTGCTGCTGTTACTGTACCTACTGTTGCTGCTGCTGTTGCTGCTGATACTGTACCTACTGTTGCTGCTGTTGTTGCTGCAGCTGCTGAAGATCCTGCTGTTATTTTAGAGTTTGATGGAACATTGAAAATTGCTATTGGGCTCGACGCAATTGGAGCATTAATACTAAATCGCCGGAATTTTACTTTGAACGTCGCCTTTGGACGCATCCAAGATTGCCAATAATTTGGCTGTGCGGAACTCATGCCAACTGAGATTTGCACTGAGGCCCTCTAATTTGCCGTGCTTTCTGAATACATCGTCAACCTGTGACGGTACAAAAAATTTACACTCATAAGGTGTTAAGAAATTACTTAATGGGATTAGTTATATCCCGTAGAAAATTTACATATTTTTTGGCGCATTTACTCTTTTATGGAAAAAATGCGCTATTGTGCTCGTCATGTCCCTCAGTCCGTCTGTCTGTCCGTGACTTCACAGACGGACGAGAATATGCGCTCTCTGTAACTCACTGCAGTGAGCACTGATCTAATTTTTTTCACATTAGTCCTCTGCCTGTACTTTGATGACAAGTACCAATCGAAAATGAGTAGACTGCTGTGGGCCAAATATTATTAATTTTGACGACTGAAACGAGTAAAAGACGGCAACCGTGTATTAAATTTTAGTTTAACGAAGTGGGGGAAAAATTAATGTTGTTTACTCTAAGCTCCGGAGATAACATGCAGAAAGTATTGTAGTTCAGCTGACTTCGACTCTGATAGCTATTAGAGATAATGGAATAACTCGTTGCACATTACCACACATTATCACTCAGAAGCGCATTATATATCAGTCACTGAATTTCATAGGTTATAAAGCATAGCATTTGACTTTAAAAAGAGTGACTTTTTTAATATTTTATATTTATTTTTTTCTAAAAATATACACTGATTTTGGGTATTTTAGATGTATAAGAATAAATATACCGAAAAAGTAGTGAGAAAGGGATTGTTATGGATGAAAGAAATAAAAGATTAAAAGAAGTAGCAAGAATAAAAGAAAAAATTGCAGCTAATAAAATAAGACAATAAGCTGAAAAAGCTGAAAAAGAAAGACAACAACAAGAAATCGAAAATAAGAAAAAAATGAAAATAAAAAACTTTATAAAATTAATATTTAAAACATAAATCACTTAATTAATGAGATGAGCCGCCGCAAAAAAATGTTTGGCGAGGCATCCGAACTGGATAACCTGATGCCTCGCGAAGCCAGCAAGAGAGATGCGCAGCAGGACACCATCATCAACATTGGGGAGCCAGCGGCGCCTCAAGCCAGCGGCGCCTCAAGCCAGCGGCGCCTCAAGCCAGCGGCGCCTCAAGCCAGCGGCGTCGACGCCGCCGAGGCGCCCGCCGTCTCGTGAGTGTTGATGGGAACTCAAAATTTGCCGTTGATGATTTAATTCAAACTTGCGATGAAATATGTGGCCAATAACATGCAAGTGCCATGTCTGGATATTTTGATTCACGTCAACTGTCAAGTGAAATGTCTATTTTTGGAGGAGCTCAAGAAGTAAATGTCTGGAAATATAAGCAGCAGGGAGGTGCAATATTTTGATATTGTGTGCCCCTGAGATGACATGTCCGCTCGAGAAGTGGCATGTCCACCCGAGAAGTGACATGTCCACCCGAGAAGTAACATCTCCGCTCGAGAAGTAACATGTCAGCTCGAGAAGTGACATGTCAGCTCGAGAAGTGACATGTCCACCCGAGAAGTAACATCTCCGCTCGAGAAGTAACATGTCAGCTCGAGAAGTAACATCTCCGCTCGAGAAGTGACATGTCCGCTCGAGAAGTAACATGTCAGCTCGAGAAGTAACATTTCAGCTCGAGAAGTGACATGTCAGCTCAAGAAGTGACATGTCCGCTCGAGAAGTAACATCTCCGCTCGAGAAGTGACATGTCCGCTCGAGAAGTAACATGTCCGCTCGAGAAGTAACATCTCCGCTCGAGAAGTGACATCTCCGCTCGAGAAGTAACATGTCCGCTCGAGAAGT
>NW_025944065.1:0-12738 GCF_000764305.2 Hyalella azteca | reverse complement strand
GTTTGCATTACAAGGATCTATCTTTACATGTAATTGTTATTACACTTCTTTATTCATGAACATATTTTCCATCCGAGTTACTCTGGAATGTTTGCATTACAAGGATCTATCTTTACATGTAATTGTAATTACACTTCTTTATTCATGAACATATTTTCCATCCGAGTTACTCTGGAATGGTTGGATTACAAGGATCTATCTTTACATGTAATTGTAATTACACTTCTTTATTCTTGAACATATTTTCCATCCGAGTTACTCTGGAATGTTTGAATTACAAGGATCTATCTTTACATGTAATTGTTATTACACATCTTTATTCATGAACATATTTTTCATCCGAGTTACTCTGGAATGGTTGGATTAAGGATCTATCTTTACATGTAATTTAATTACACTTCTTTATTCTTGAACATATTTTCCATGCGAGTTACTCTGGAATGTTTGCATTACAAGGATCTATCTTTACAGGTAATTGCTATTACACTTCTTTATTCTTGAACATATATTCCATGCGAATTACTCTGGAATGGTTGGATTACAAGGATCTATCTTTACAGGTAATTGTTATTACACTTCTTTATTCTTGAACATATTTTCCATGCGAGTTACTCTGGAAGGTTTGCATTACAAGGATCTATCTTTACATGTAATTGTTATTACACTTCTTTATTCATGAACATATTTTCCATCCGAGTTACTCTGGAATGTTTGCATTACAAGGATCTATCTTTACATGTAATNTTAGTTACAAATCGAATGATATGTGTCTCGACATAGCAGCATGTGATTTGCAAAAGTCATAAGTTTTTTATAGTACCCCCCTTTTTGCTGTTTTCTTTATTTTCTGAAAAAAGAAATACGAGCAAATTGTTTTTTATTTTACATTTTAGGTACGTATGTGTGTAAAATTAAGTTTTTCTGTGACCGAAATGGTCCCCGTAGGAATAGTAATTAGGCCAGAATAGGCTAATCTTAGCTTATGGATAGTTATTATTATTGCAATTTATAATAAATTAGGTAATAATAAAAATTGCCAAAGGGTTTTATAACTAAGTAGTCAAAAGTTAGAGCGGAATGCCGCGACAAAATAAAGGAACTTTACCGTGTAGTCGTCGCCATAGCCATCCTCGGTCTCGGGCTCGCCGGTGATGGGGTCGCAGTCGCGCACTTGGAACTTCAGGCACGCGGTGAAGGTGCCTGGGCAGTCGAGAATAATTAGCAAACACTTTATTAGGAACTTCAGGCGGCAAAGTAAAGACTACAGTAGAAATAGTAACAGTTACAGTCGAGATCCTGACACGTACGTAGCTGATGCCGAGGCAGGAGTGAGGCGCATGGCAGGCCGTACCTGTGGTGCTCATAATGTCCTCAGGGATGGCGAGGAGCACGTAGCAGGTGCCGGGGCAGGAGTAGGGCAGAGAGGCGCATGGAAGGGTTTGCAGGATCTGCCAGTTGGAGCCGTCCTCCTCCACCACGACGCTCACGTCCTCCAGCAGTTGGTCGTTCAGTGTGTTGGTGCAGTCGAACTGCGCAAATGAAGACTTGTCAAGACCACAGACTTGTCTGATCGCACAGCTGTCAATAGTCATGATCATACAGGATGTATCAAAAAGAAACGACCATTTTCCAAAAAACTAGTCAGTTATACCCTGTCTCTTATACACATCTAGATGTGTATAAGAGACAGCTTATGTCATGTCCAAATTTCAATTTTTAGCGTTGTAATAACTGTTCACTTGCTTGATAATGAATATTGATATATTCGAAACGTCGCATTCCAGTAAAATGTCATTTGGTAATCTGCTTTTTGATCTCCAAGCACCTGCAAGAAATTTCGTTCGGCTCATCGAAAAAAATAATAAGAAAGTTGTTAATAAAAAGTACGCTCTGGTCTTCAATCAAACCTGTATAAAGGAAGAACTTCTGCCTAACTACACTAATTATTATTCTGTAGATATTAATATACTACAAATGTTAAAAATATTAAACTAAAGAGAATGTCGAACCTATTCTAATGCACGGTTGCCTCAAAATCAGTTTTGGTCAACCTGGCGTGTAAATCAACCGTGTATTTTGGTAGCAAGGATACGAAGATTTCGAGGGAACGACTCGACTGGCGCTTCAAGTCAATGACAACAAACTCTTCACTTCACAAACCCTTGATGCGACGCGATTTTGAGTCCTAACGCTGACATGGTTAATAGAATAGAAAAAGACGTGATGTGTTCAATAATTGAACTTAACCGTGAATATTTATTCCGTTCATTATTTTAATTTAATCACTCGTGGAGTCTCATTCGAATGGGCAGGTGATCCCAGGGTATATCACTTAAACAGGATAAAATGCAATCACTGTTAAAATTCGTCTCAAGTTACTGTAATAATTGAATAACAATATATTGTTGTACCAACCAAATCCTTGTTCGTAAACCACTGTTGTGTGATCGTTATACAGAAAAAAATATAAAACACAATAGACTGCCACTGTAACATTCAATAAACCGTATGATTAAAATGATTTTGAAAAGTATTTCTTTTACAATTTCTCTGCATATCACCGCATGGCCGCCAGTGATAATGTCTTGAAGAGCAGGTCAGGTCTCGAATTATCTTGCCCGTGAATTTGCAGTCCACTAACCGCACAAAAAACCCGATAAGTAGAATACAATTTTTAGCATTAAAAAATATTGAAATTTTCGTTTGAAAGACCTTCATTATTTGTTTTTACTTTTGTATTGATTCCATTCACTTCATTATAAGTCACGTCTAGCATACTGACATTCTAGGGGGTTTTGTAAGCCTTCGAGTCAATTAATTTACTTTTTCATATATTCATTATACTTATTACAAGTATTTTTTCCATTTGTGACAGTTTTAGAGAAAACTTGGCAACTAATGTTGGTTCAAAAATTGTGAACACTAACAAGTTCTTCATTATGCATTCAAAGTTAAATAACGAAAGATAAACATGGATCTAAGTAATATCATATTTATACATAAAAAACTCGTCTTGAGCATCTATGCTAGTGAAAAAATTCTTCCACTTTGAAGTTCAAGTCTTTTTTTATTATTTCAAATAAAAAGAAAATAGAAATAGATGCCATATATTGAGAAATACCAATAGTTCAATAGCCTAGTTGATTATCCTCCATCAACCTTGTTTTTCCAGTGTTTTCGTTTATTTAAGAAATACGTTTTTAATACGTTTATTTATATTATAAACGTATTTATACGTATGGTACGTTTATTTAAGATTTACAAATACACGTTTATTTAAAGAAATACACAATTATTATCAATTGTCATGAATATTGGAGGTTTTTTTTATAAATATTATTGGTACTTCGAAGTATGATGCGTATTTTATGGGACTCATTTATACTAAAGTAAACCTCACGTAAGTAAATTAAGTAAATTTCTCACCATTTTACGCGCTTCTTTTCTTAATTTTTTTACCATTCTCTAAAATAATCATACAATTTTACAAACAGTAAATTGCTAACCTACGTTTTTTCAACAAGAAATCTAAAAATATGGAATTCACGCTCGAAATCATCAGTAAATACTGCTATAACTCGCGTTGATTCAACACATTTCTGCCTGGTACCTTCCGTTAGGAAAGACCCTGCGATTCTTGCTTCAATATTCCTCCCTTCAAGCCTTCTATACTCAAGGTAAACATTGAACAAATGCATCATATATACCGTGTTAGATTCCTGCCGTGACATACCTACTGTCACGCCGCAGCATTTTACAGCCATTGAATGATGTTGTTCGTTGACAACTCGATGAAGGTGAGATCAGGTGCACTGCCAGCTGACGTCAGGAGCGCCGCGCCAGGGTCGTGGTATACCTCCCGGATTTGGGGGAGCTCCTCGAACAGCCGACGAGCGCCCGTAGCGGTGAGGCCATTTCTCGGTAAGACCACACGCAGGCTATGGTAATCATTTAAAGAACAAAGTAATAATCCTTTTTTTCCGGAAACCTGAGGCAGAATTTTCGTAAAGTTGCATTACAATGCATTTACATTGTATCGACTGAATGTGGTGTTGACTGAATGAATCATTCAGTCAATGACTGAATGAATCATTCAGTCAATGACTGAATGAATCATTCGAGTTGGCTACACCAGCTTTAATTGGAGGCCTATATAGCCTCCAATTTTATATACCCCTTTACCTCCTATATATTGGAAATATAAGGAGTTCGAGGCTATACCGAAAGCGCCGGGCACCTCACAAGATATTATATAAGAAACTTAACACATTGCAATTTTTATAATGTCGTTATGTCAAAAAATTGTTTTTGAAATATTTAACACGTTTACTCCGAAGTGGTACATATGCGTACCACGAAATGTATTTCTCCAGGACGAAGTGGTGCATAATTCAGGTTGCCTAAAATCGGCCAAATCCGAGAATAAAAAAGGCCAAAAAGGGAAAAAAGGCCGATAACCCAATATATACAAGTTTATTTGTAGATTCCGCTATAAAAATTCCATTTATTTTCTTTTTCCAGTACTTAAAATTTAATTCGGAAGTACCCCTATCATAAATTTTAGCCGGCCAACGCAATTTAGAAAAACTAAATCACGGAATTTGTCCGGAAAAAATAACCGTCTGGCAACCCTGTTTAAAAACAGTACAAAAAATGAAATAATAGTACAAGATGAAACAATCGTAGTCAACGTGTTAAAGTGTCTCTCAACATCATATCAATTCATTTCGGAAAAGACAAATTCTAAGTGCTCGAATGGCAAGTGCTAGAGTAACAGAAACTGCAAGAATGAGAATCCTAATTAATTCAAATTGAATTTATTCATACGCACCAAGAATCCCTGAATTTGAGCAGGATGCCGATCATCCAGTCCAAGTCCTCATCGCAGAGGTCTGGGAAGTGCCAGCGGGTGACTCTAAAACCTTTCCTCCGAAAAAATGAGCTGACAGGGATGACGGGAGTTATTTCATCCTTTGAGGATGAACTGACGGTGAGATACGTTCCTCGTACGCAATAAACATCGTCTGGAGAACAGGCCGGGCACGAATGAACAAAAAAGATTTTCTCAGCTAATACATCCTTCTATTCCGTATTAAAAATCTTTGTGATAATCAGTCAATCAAAGATCCATAATTTTGACGGTAATGACGCGCCCAACGCGAATTTTGACGATTGCTTCTAACAATTACTGATGAAAGGAAAAAATTCAGCGCAAAGAAATTGACTTCTAACCGAGACTACTAATGATTCAAACTTACATTGAAGACGCCTACCCTGATAGCTGTTTTTTTACATCCTGCAACGTTAGTTGGCTGCAAATTGCATGATGGCCTGTGGCAATGTTTAGGTAACGAATCGAACTTTCTTTTCAATATGCAGATCATCCAGGCCAATATGTCTAAGTCAGTTTGCATTGTTCATTGTCTCCGCAGTGACGATGGTTAATAAAAGCCTCCGACCTCTTCAACGGGCCAATTGATAGAGATGACAGGGACGTGTTTGTTTCATTAAGTTATGCTCTCAGTAAATTATGTAAACTTGTGCTGTAGCGTGGTTATTGACTTTAAAAAGTAATAAATTATGATACTGCAATGCATTGGAATATTATCTGTGCTACTATTCCTCCACCACCGTCACGCATCGTTGCCAAGAAACGGCAAGGTCGCTTGCTGGCTTCAGAATCAGCTATTTTCTCCATCAGTTACAACGTAGGGATCAACATCAACTTATGGTTAAATATTCCAAAACTTACCAATTTGCCTTGGTAAAGCTTGAACTGCCAAGACGTTGTAGTAGCTGTCAAAACGTACACCGATCTTGCATGGCCCAGCTCTAGTTTCCTCTGTTTTGAGTTTGGGAGCCGTGAATCTATCTTTCACACTAAGTCTGAGTTAAGTTGCCAAAAAATATTAAATTTTTATGTTCAAATAATTTATTTATTCAACTTATTTGAACAAGTTCGTGATCCATAACAGTTACCGCTCTTTATTTAATTTTTAAAAATTCAACAGATAAAACAATAATTTATAGCAATTAGAATGAATCAGAAATAATTCGGCTAAAATATAAATTAATCTTAGGAGACAATCTACCTCTCTGCATTGCCTCGCGATGTCGCTTGTGTAAGTAGGCCAGGACTTGATCAGGAGAGCCGTACACAGTATCTAGGCGGCCACTGTAAACACAGGAAATTGTATAGTATAGTATAGTATCTTCGGCATTATAGAATAGGCCTGGATAGGCCTGCCGCCGATTCTTGTACTTTTCTTGACTAGACTGGCCTTTTGATGAAATCTTTTCAACTGACGGTAGATTTAAAATCGCTTCTAGGTATCAGTTGTTCCGTAGGGTACGAGGCATTTTAAGACTAAACATATGCTCCTGTATAGCCTTGTCTAGTCTGTTCTCGCCTTGTCTAGTCTAGTCATACTCGGAGCGTCAACAATATCTTCAGGGAGGCTGTTCCACATGTCGGTGACTCAAAGCGAGGAGAAATGTTGTCTCGTGGATAAGTTGCACCGCAGTTTTTTTAGTTTATAGCTGTGGCCCCTGGTGTTGGTTCTTGTTTCAAATTCTAGTAATCCTTCTGGGACCTTGTACAAACCCTGAGTATACTTGAATACTTCAATGAGGTCACCACGCAGGCGACGAAAACGGAGACTGGGAAGCTTCATAATCTTCAATTTTTCTTCATGAGACTTGCCCTTTAATTCCGGAATTATCCTTGTTGCACGTCTTTGAACACTCTCAACTAAATTTTTGTCCTTTTCAAGTTTCGGTGACCACACAACGTTTCCAAACTCTAAGTTCGGGCGCACGACAGAGGTGAACAACAACTTCATCATTTCTATATCTATGTACTCGTAGGAGCGTCTGAAGCAGTTTATTGGATGTATTAACTAGCGTTTCAATATGCCTATATAATTTTAGCTCCTTGTCAACACAAACTCCAAGATCTTTTTCCACGCAAGACTTCTCAATCATAACCCTCTCGTTGCAACCGTGTCTTCTCATGCTGTAAGCTTGCTGTTCATTGTTCTTGCCGAGGTGAAGTACTTTACACTTGTCAGCATTGAAACGCAGCTGCCACGCATCAGCCCAGTCAACCAAACTATCAAGATCATTTTGCAGTTGCATTTTATTTGACGCATCCTGTATTATAAACTTTTGTGCCATCGGCATACATGGAGCACACGCTTGACACTACTTCTGGTAGATCGTTTATAAAAGCGACAAACAAAACAGGTCCAGGAACGCTTCCTTGCGGTACGCCACTGCGCACAGTTACCCAGTCTGATACGGTTCCGTTAATGCTGACACGCACTGAAACAAGTCGGTGCGTTAGTTGCAGACATCTCCACTAGCTAAACGCTAAATGTAGCAAAACGAATCATTCCGAAACTTCGTTCGCTGTTTTCTCAACAGTTCGTTCGCCGTTTTCTCTAATTTTTGCTCAGCCACAGACAGCCACTGCTGCTATAGGCTGATGACATCATGGCAGGACCAATAATGAAAGCCGAAAATTTACATGCAAGTTCAAATTTAATAGTTAACAAAAATTGATAATAGCTTAAATCAACTTAATAATAGTGATAATATAACTAGTTGAATATGTCATGCATTAGTGATTAAACAGACGTACGACATACACATGCTTTATAGTTTTTATCGTTGGTGTTTTGTTTCCTCGAATACAGAGGCGGTTTAGAAGTCATATTGGTTATGAAACATACCACAGTTCGATTACAGTCTGTGTTACTGGTGAGCCAGGTAACAGATCATTGACAGTTAATTCAAACTTGTTAATTATTTCTAATAATGTATATGAAAAGTGTGACATAAGATTAACCTGGAGCTTATATCATTGACATGATTTTAGCAAAATAAGTTACATAACAATTCTATTTCTACCTATCCCAAATAAAGTCAAGTAATAATTTTTGGCGTTGCGAGGAATGCTTAAACACCAACACCTCGTACAATGTCGATCAATTTTTCATGCTACCAGTAATGCAACCCTGCGATAGCACGCGACCTGCAAGTTGTGATAGCAGATGATGGAGATTCTAAACATTCCACAAGTTTAATTATTCTTCTCGAAAGAATAACAGAAATAAATGATATCTAGAAAATATAGGCACATGAGTGCCTTTTCAGCCATGATGTAGAAAGTTAGGTTAAATGGCTTATTTTAATTTGCAATGCATGCGCTCTACGTGGTCAAGTGAACTAAGGCTTCGCGCGGTCTGCTGCAGCGAGCCCGGGTTTGAATCCTGCTACGGTCGGCTATGGTTCTTCCACCGGAGAATCGGAGGTAAGTGAAATTATAGGGTTGCAAATAATATGTCTATATATAATAATGCAGCTAATTGGAATAATATGCTCATATAATGTAACTGTCACGATAAAAAAAGTATACCTAAATCCGGTCATATCTCAACAAGAAGGGACACGTTCAGAGAGCTGCGTTGTGAAGAGCCATGTAGGAATTTCAATAAATATTTCATTTTATAAAGCAATCGATGCCATGTATTTTCTTCGGAGTTGTTACCCCGTAATATCACGAAGGGCACGTTAAAATCCTAGGCTATATATTGCATACGAATTATTACAGTTGTATTGTTGAGTAATTAATTTGAATTTAAATTTATCTCAAACGCTAACAATTTTAGCATTTGAGACATAGCTATAGTGGACGCGATACTCATATTGTCGTATTCTAATAAAATGATGTACTTCCGGCAGTCTTTCTCTCATGCTATGCGCTATTGCCGCCGCTATATTATATTTGGAGTTCTGCGTCACAATACTGCATGCATAGAAGCGTCGGCGGTAAGTTCACTAAGGTTTTCTCTTTATAACTGAGCGCTAAGAGTAGCTTTTAATTACGCGCTCCGGCTGGCTGAGGGGTGTTTTAGACGCCTTCGGCAACTCGTTTTGGAACAAGCCGGGATAGTCACTTTGGTGCGTAGTTTCTACGCACCGATTTGTTTCAGTGCGTTGTCTTCTGCCTACTAGGAAATTCCTGATACATTGGAGTACATTTCCCTCTATTCCCAAAGAATTCACTTTACGTAACAGTCGCTCGTGCGGAACACTATCAAATGCCTTGGCAAAATCGAGGTACAGTGCATCCACTGGCACCCTTTCGTCCAGCAGACGAGTCCAATTATTCAAGGTAGACAGGAGATTAGTGGTGCATGATCTGCCAGCAATAAAGCCATGCTGACAGTCTGATAGAAGATGATTAGTGGTGCATGATCTGCCAGCAATAAAGCCATGCTGACAGTCTGATAGAAGATGGTTAACAGTCAAGTGATCTATAATCCTATCTCTCATAACCGATTCCATCACCTTACACACGACACTTGTGAAACTTACAGGACGGTAGTTACCTGGGTTACTTCTGTCACCTTTTTTGAACAGGGGTGTCACATGGGCTTCTTTCCAGTCGGCCGGCAAAGTCCCTTCAATTAAGGTTTTTCGAAAGAATACTTTTAAAGGGCCGGCCAGGACGGTTGCTAATTCATTGAGCAATCTAGGGTGGAAACCGTCTGATCCAGATGACTTGTTGGGATTCAGGGAGACCAGACGCTTGAGAAACTCCTCTTCATGTATCTCGAAACTAGTTAACTTCGAATCCACTGGTCGCTCCTCAACAGCTGGAATACTGTTCAAGTCCTCATCTGTGAAGACGCTGCTAAAGAACTGATTTAGAACATTGGCCTTGCCTTCCTCAGAAGATATCTTCCGTTGATTTACATTCAAATCAGCAATACTGTCCCTTGTCTTACACTTCGAACTAGCATACAAGAAGAAGGCTTTCGGGTTATTTTTCGAGTTTTTGGCAACGTCTTATTCAAATTTGTTGACTGTGGTGCGACAAGCTTTTTTAGCTTGATTTCGAGCTCTTGCATACAGGTTATACTCAGCATCGCTCCGAGTTCGTAAATAACGCTTATAGGCTTCTTTCTTTGCCTTTGGCTTTGCTTTAACCGTATTGTTCATCCACTGTGTTTTTCTGACTCCATCAAGCTTTATCTTAGGTACACACGCATCAACGGCAGACATAATTATGTTCTTGATGAATGACCAAGACTCCGCCACATTCATGTTCATGATACAGCCCGAAATGTTCGCTGCACTCACTGATTCACGAAGTTTAACATAGTCGCCTTTCGCAAAGTTGAAACGTTCACACTTCCGAGGTGTCTTTTCTGTATAGCACTTAATACTGAAAAACAATAACTGGTGGTGACTTTTGCCCAACGGAGCCTCGTGGCGAAGCTCTTCTACCATTGATTCTTCACTAGTAAACACTAGGTCTAGAGTATTTGGAGTCTGATTACCTCTAAAATGGGTTGGCTTTGTGATGTGCTGGTACGTATAAAAATGAGTCTCTCACGGACTCCATGAACAAGGATGAAGGGTGATTCTTATCCCTCGGAGAGGATTCATGTGCGCAGTCTATTTCAGGATGGTTAAAGACACCAACGATTAACGTATGCGACCAGCTGAAAGTCATGCTTGGTAGACGACTGTTCAGTACTTTAGCGTTATCAGAGGAACTGTTGGGTGATCTATACAGGACACCTATTAGGAGGCCATCCGTTTTTTAGAGAAAGCTCACACCACACTGATTCTCTAGCTGATTAATTGGTGCTCTGCTGATAACTTAACTCGTTGGGCCCCATAAAAGGTTCTAACCCACAGAGCTACACCTCTACTACACTGCTCTTCGTTTAAATTATGAAAGCAATCAAAACCTGGCAACTGAAATTCAACTGGCAAAATTTTCCCCCCGCGATTTTTGGAGAGTGTCTCTGTAATACAATTAATGTCTATGCACTAGTTAGATCACAGTTAAAAGTTCATATCCTTTGTTCAAAACGGAATCAGAGTTCGTGTAGAAACATTTCAAAACTTTTTGTGGACTTCCATCTTGATGTATGAGTAAATTTTTTATCTTATTTTCAGAACTGGATTTATATACATGATTTCCACTATTTAATTGCCTTCCATCTCCCCTGACTGTCGGCGAGCGGTCGAAGTCCTCGTGAGATCTTGAATGGTGTTGACCTGATTTTCCGTGTTTCTGTGTCTGTTTCGCTCCTGTCATTTCTTGCGTAAATCCGCCCTCTCTCAAGGGTTAGAATCCTTCTTCACAAAAACAGACTTGAATTCAACAGTTTCTCCTAATTTTTTCGCTGCTTTCAGCACGCTCCAAACCTGGGCCGGATCCTTCACAGTCACCAATAGAGGTCTGCAAGCGTTAATAGCAGCATTCTTGGAGCGCAACCTCTTGCACGATGCAATATCAACCGGTGTGCTTAGTGCTTTACTACAAAAGTCTGCCACATACTTATTGTCGGTCATCACACGTTCGTTCGTCTCAGATGCGGTGCTTTCTGGAATGCCGAACCAGACAAGGTTGCACTTCCTTCGTTCTCTGTCTCGTAATTCGCGGGAGCTTTCGCTAGCAATTTCGGCTATGTCAACGTTGTGATTCTTCAGTTCCATCTTTCCCAAATTTTCTGTATTTTTCCGTTGAGCTCTCTCTTCGATCAGCTCTTTGCGCAACGAGCTCAGTTCATTACTCAAAGAGCCAACTAAATTACTCAACGTGCTCATCTCTTTCCGATAATTGTTTCCCATTTCAGCTCGAAATGCTGTGAACAGAGCGAACAACTTCTTTTCCATCTGCTTCTCGCTTTTCCTGGGACTGAGAGTTGGTTTCTCGCAGTCGCTACAGAACCAGTGAAACTACTTTGTTTTCAGTAGGAAAGAATATTCTTCAGAGCTCAGTTTCGCGCAACTGATGCAAATTAAATCCACGCAGTGTTCACAGATGACCATCTGATCATCTTCTCTCAACGAGGTCTCTTTGCAGAACTTGCAAGTATCGTCAACTACGCATTTCAATCTCCTGTTCGATTTTTTTCCGTGCATCTTGTTTGGAAGAACCGCATTCCTTCTTAACAATTTTGTTTACTTTGAATGAGAGAATGTATGATCAAGAAACATACTTAGAAAAGAATGTGAATAATAAGGTATAGTAATTCATGGGGTTTTCAGAGTTTTTATGAAATTGAAATTTTTATTTCACGTCTAGACTTATAAACTTGGAACATGAAAATTCGACTTACATTGAAGCTACGAACGTTAATTGCGTTTTAACCACCAACGTGGGAAAGCTTCTATTGAATGCTCACACGTTCTACCCGCGGACAAAACATGCTTTACATAAAATTTGATGTTCATTTTAAAAGTCCATTCAAGTTACGATGAAAGACAAATCGAAATCACGTCAGAGGTGATTATAAATCAATTGGTTCCGACTGTTGCATTTAAAAGTTTCATTTTCATGTTCAACAGGTAATCATTGAATTTGAACATATTGTCAATAAAATAAAAGGAAAAAAGATAACTCTAATTACTTCTTGGAAGTCAGAATCCTGAGGACAGTTGAACTGAAAGTCAATAATAGAATCAGCAACATTCGACATTCTTTGCAGCAGTGATGACAAAATCTGCTGATGTTGTGCTGGTTGTGGAGGTGGGGGTGGTGGTGGTGGTGGTTCCTTGTGCTACAAGGAAAGATTGGCAGAGTACAAGATGTGGCGCAGATTGGTCATAAAAGGAAGGAGAAATGGACAGGACAGTAGGAGATGAGACAGGACAGTAGGAGATGAGACAGGACAGTACGAGATGAGACAGGACAGTACGAGATGAGACAGG
>NW_025944064.1:0-281 GCF_000764305.2 Hyalella azteca | reverse complement strand
TGACCTCAAGTTTTCGTCGACGAGAAAATGCGCTCTCTGTCACTCACTGCAGTGAGTACTGAGTTATATTTTTTCTGACTGCTTAAGTAAACCGATGTAATTGCTGTACAAGCATGCAGGATTGTTAGACTGGCTGCTTGCATGTAGTTCTAATTAATGATGTATCCGCATCATGTAAGCAAGTAATGCCAATGCAAATGACGTTTGCAGTTATTATTAGCAATGAATGAACACCTCCAAGTAGTTGTATATTACCTTCGTATACAGAGAGGAGTTATTTT
>NW_025944063.1:0-336 GCF_000764305.2 Hyalella azteca | reverse complement strand
ATTGGTTTAAAAGTTCGTTAGACGGAGTTTCGGTTGGACTGAATTGTATTCGACGATGAATTTAGTTAATTTTTCAACCAGCCAATAAATTGAATATAATATTGAAAAGCAATTCGTTAATGAACGATGTAAAGACTTATATGATATGAGTTTGGTCCAATAAGTTTATTATTAAATTATATTATATTATATTATATTATATCATATTATATTATATTATATTATCCTGCAGATGATAGATGACTTTCAATGCTTGCTGCTGTGCGGCCGCGAGCTGCGCATCTACAACCTGGACACGGGGGAGCTGGTTATCAAGCTGCGCGAGGTTATGAACCA
>NW_025944062.1:0-623 GCF_000764305.2 Hyalella azteca | reverse complement strand
AACGGTGCAGTAGCGTCCCATCTTCAAGCAAAAACTTCAAAAAGAGACGATCGCAGTAGATTTAACACATAGGCGAAAGCTAGTCCCGGCTACAAATATGGCGGCCGATCCCACAATGCATCTGGCGATTCGGTGCCGTGACGTCATCCTTTCGAGCCCGAGACAGCCTTAATATAAGAAAATTAACGCCGATGGTTGTGGTGTTACCGTCCATTGCATGTCGACGAACAGTGCATGGAGCGCTTGTTGTCGCCTTCTTCATATCCTAAAATACGTGCTCCTGAGGTAGGCACTTATAGACGGGTAGGCATTTTAACTCGAATTTTAGGTCGTTGATGCGAACATTTCATAGCACCAGCAATATCAATTTATGTGCCTAAATGAATTATTTACTTACATCGCTAATATAATAATCAATTTTATAATGATGATCGTTCAATTCAGTGGTTCCCAAAGTGGGCGATATTGCCCCCTAGGGGCGGTGGAAAGATTTTGGGGAGCGATAAGGAAGGAGAGGGCGTTTGAGGGGCGATAGGGGGGCGGTAGTCCGACGTCAATGTCAGAAGTTCGAACGTTTGTTTGACGATTTGTACACAACACGTGCAGCACATGACTCCCAGCGA
>NW_025944061.1:0-392 GCF_000764305.2 Hyalella azteca | reverse complement strand
TAATGAAATCTGTGCAGTCTTTCTACTAGTTAATGAAATCTGTGCAGTCTTTCTACTAGTTGGTGAAATGTGTGCAGTCTTTCTGCTAGTTGGTGGAATGTGTGCAGTCTTTCTACTAGTTGGTGAAATGTGTGTAGTCTTTCTACTAGTTGGTGAAATGTGTGCAGTCTTTCTACTAGTTGGTGAAATGTGTGCAGTCTTTCTGCTAGTTTGTGAAATTTATGCAGTCTTTCTGCTAGTTGGTGAAATTGTGCAGTCTTTCCGCTAGTTGGTGAAATGTGTGCAGTCTTTCCACTAGTTGGTGAAATGCGTGCAGTCTTTCTACGATATTGAAGTTGATAAAATTCACACTATCGTTCATTGAGAAGTTCGCTATTTAAATGTTATAAAAA
>NW_025944060.1:0-3942 GCF_000764305.2 Hyalella azteca | reverse complement strand
GAATCGCTTTATCTTTTTTGAAACTATTCTATCAAAATGCAGATCAAGCTACATCCTTGTTCTATTTTGAGAAAGTTAGCTTTAATTTCGGCTCCGAGTCAATGTCATGACAGGATTTGCCCCCTTCATTCTGCGTCGATGGCAGCCAGATGTGATACTCTCAGAATATTGATTAGCAATGGATACTAAATATATATAACGTTTTAAAAAACATTATAATCAATTCATTATATTAGCCAGGCAATAAGTCCAGCAACTATCTCAATCAATCGTCAGTTATGGAAAGATCGGGTTCCAAAGGCCGGATCCCTTGTGAATCAAGTCACGAAAAGTTCAAGAATCGGCAACAGGCCACGGGCCTATTTCTTCAACGCCGACACTTCTATTCTATTCTATAATTACTGGAAACAATAAACAGATTTGTGATGTATTTAAATTATACAATACGATTACCTATTGTATATGAAGGGCCTATTTCTTCAGTGCCGACACTTCTATAGGTTTCTTTTCTGTACGACTGGTGGATGAATATCAAGGATTGTTCATCGTCATTTGTTCTCTATATTGAAAATTGAATAAACGATATTCTCGTTTAGATTATTGCCTCGTGATCATAGCTTACTTGCATTCAGTAATGCAAAGTAATATACAAATCAACTTCGACGTTGACTGAATTTTTCCTTAAGGCTGACATCATTAGAAAAATATTTATTCATGAAAAAAAGCAAATAAATGGGAGCTGCACTATGCAAACTACAACGACGGGGTCGCCTGCCGAAGACCACCACTGCCCTGGATGTAATGGACCATCATGATTCCTGCCTTCCGGAACGTAGCCTTCAACACTTCAAGCCGTCCGTATCTAGGCCGTGGGTCGAACCAGCCCTCGGTCGAACCGCGATCTGTCGAAGGACGATAAATTTTGGAACAGAACTATGCTATCTGAAACCTAACCTCAGATGCGGTGAACGTAAAATTACGTAATTTAACGATGCCCGGAAGTCAGATTCGATCCGCGGCCTGGTGGTGCACGGCAGGTGGTGGTCAAAGCCGGAAGAGGACAAAGCCAAGTGGTGCACGGCTGATTGGTGGATGTCCGGAGAGATCCAAGGCGTTCGATTCAGGGCTTATTGGTGCACAAAATTGGTGGTGCACGGCTGCGCTCCCCAACGACGACTGGGTTCGGCACTCACTCAGTGCGCGGTGGGGCGTCTGACAAAAAACTATTAGAATAGAATAGAAGTGTCGGCACTGAAAAAGTAGGCCCATGGCCTGTTGCCGATTCTTGAATTTTTTTGTGACTTGCTTGATTCACAAGGGATCCGGCCTTTGGAACCCGATCTTTCCATAACTGACGATTGATTGAGATAGCTGCTGGACTTATTGCCTGGTCCTTAATTTGCTAGGCATTTTAAGACTGAACATATGCTCCTGCATGTGTTCCTATAACTGACGATTGATTGAGATAGCTGCTGGACTTATTGCCTGGTCCTTAATTTGCTAGGCATTTTAAGACTGAACATATGCTCCTGCATGTGTTCATACCCACATAATTCCTGCAGAAGAAAAAATATAATTTTTCGAGAGCATTTAACGCCAGTATTTGAATGTGTGCGCAAAAGCTAAATGACTCGTCATTAGCGAGTTTACGCATAAAATTTGATAGCCTTAATAATATGCCCGTTAAGCGGAGCCGCATGATTCTATTACAAAGTAATAAATTTCAGATCATGAATATAACCGACTCGTTTGGTATTGTAGATGTCAACCTTTTTAGAATGTATTTAAAAATAATTAAATGGTCACGAAGAATTGAATTTTATGTGGAAAACTTGGTTTGAGCGTGAGACTGCACATTTAGCAAATTGAAACCGCATTACGCGTTTTGCCAAAAAAAGACGGGGTGGTGCGCCCGATGTAAAAATTTTAGCTGTTCATTTGTTATCGCTCACTTGATTATAAATAGAGTAGGAAAGCATCAGATAGAGCTATGAAAAATTCGAGTATTGTTCGAATGAAATTGGGCTATAGAGCTCGGGCGGACGTGAAATATGTCATAGTTGAATGAACTTGTAGAGATTTAAGTTATTTCAATGATAATTGTACTAAACGAAGAGACGTGTTGTTGTGTAATATGCATTTGTACGAAAAATCTATTCCAGATCGTGTGACATATTCTGTATTTTTCTGATATACCTATGTTGTGTTATTGCTTAATACAAAATGGCCAATCATGTTATAATTAGTTAATCATGAAAGTTTGAATCAATACGTTAGGTACTACAAACAGGTAATGGACGACTTACTTGCTGTTTCCCTCAATTTCCAAGTATATTATCTTTATTTTGTAAATACACATTCGTCGCAAGATGCCTTGTGTAAAAGAATTTAACACTGTAAAATATTCTCGAACCCTTCTATGAAATTAGAAAAATTTGATAAAAAAAAACAAGATAAGAATACATTGAGAACAATTATCATCTGAATAATTGTTGAATAGCTAAATTAATCGATCAACATGAGAAAAATAGATGATAAAATTTCCACGTCATCTTGAACAAGAATGATCTCGTTGATTCTGTAAGAAAAGACGTCACACAGCGAACTGGCCACTTACAGCTCAGAGAATGCGATGACGGCACGGAGCATGTCATGACGTCACAAAACGTGCGAGCTCACCTGAGCCGTTGAGCGAGCTCAGTTAATCGAAAAGCGATGAAATAGCGCGCAACGATGGATAAAAGCGTTTTCTGGCAACAGTAGTTTGTGAAGATTGGTCTATTATTGAAGCTCGTGAATTAAATACTTTGTAGGCAGAACGATTTATACGGTGAAGAAATGAACGGTAGGCACGTCGTTCAATTTACCAGGCTTGGTATTGTTGTGGTTTGCACCGCACTCTTATATGTAGCGCAATTTGGTTCCACCGAACCGTTGGACGGTGTCCCGAATTTGGTTTCATTCGAAAATGATGAATTCGTAGGCCGCAATGAATATTCTGAAATGGAGGATGAGCCAGAACTGGAGCAAGACTATGTCCAGCTCGAATCTCTGGATTATGAAGTTGTCAACCGTCGGGATGAC
Source organism: Hyalella azteca (assembly GCF_000764305.2). Taxonomy (NCBI): domain Eukaryota; kingdom Metazoa; phylum Arthropoda; class Malacostraca; order Amphipoda; family Hyalellidae; genus Hyalella; species Hyalella azteca. Next base: position 858 of record NW_025944060.1, on the reverse strand, counting down.
TTCACTCTGCCCGGGTCTGGCACAAAATTCAGTCAATTGCCTGACTGCACAGATGAGGAACCTATTGCTGAGTGAGTCTCTACTTTGGTGTCACAATTTACTGAATTATTTACTTCTCATTTTATGTGAAATTTATTATTCCTCACTCCTCAGGCTCAGTATGGTGGTATTGTATCGCCACTAATCATAGTGGCAAACCAGAGCTTTTTTAGAATTAGTTTATTTTTAATTTCCTCATTTACCCAAGATTTAAACCAATTTCTTAAGTATGATAATGCTGGTATCCAGGATACTTTACTGGTCTACTTATGAAGTTATAGGACTCAGAAATGAAGTTGAGGGAGAGTCTAAAAAACTCTCTGCTTTGCTAATAATCCCACTATGCAGTCATGAGGCTGCGCACAGAGGCAGGGTGGCCCAGGGCCAGTGGTTACAGTTCAGAGTAGGTACTAGGTACCAAGATTGGCACAGAGAGGCACAGGTTTGATCCCAGCTCTGCGCGACAGTTTCTGGTCAGAATCGGCCAGGAGGCCAGGCGGTTGACTGCGGGTTGAGCACAGCAGAATTGTAGCAGTGAGTTCACTAAGTTGCGAGTTTGTGACCGCAAAATGCTGTGAATGTTCTGCGATGTTAAGAATAGGCAACAGGCCTACGGCCTACTAAACGCTGAAACCGCTATTATTATTATTTAAAGGTCCATTTAAGACTTCAGGATTCATCTGTGTAGAAAAATTGGGTTCTTTAGAATCTACAATGCAAATCAACTTTTTCAAGAGATGATAGATTAATTGTGACTTCACTTTCAGGTAGAAATTGTCCTATGTCTATAGCTAACCCAATTCTAATTTTTAGTGTGAG
>NW_025944059.1:0-6814 GCF_000764305.2 Hyalella azteca | reverse complement strand
ATCCCTTGTGAATCAAGTCACGAAAAGTTCAAGAATCGGCAACAGGCCATGGGCCTATTTCTTCAGCGCCGACAATTCTATTCTATTCTATACGTATTGGCATGGTCAAATTTACTTCATTGCAATGACTTAATTACAGACAATTTTTCATCACATTTCTATGCATATGACTCGAAGAGGCTTTGAATCTCTGAAAACCATTACTTCTGACATTAGGTCTTCATTTCCTCTTCAAATGTGAAGGACAATTTGATTTTGTGTCGCTGATGCATTTCATTCCATCACCTGATTAAGTTTTGGTTCAAAAAGGTTTCATTATATCATTGAAAACCCGAATCGCGGCTTTCTTGTATAACATGAACGTATAGATCTCCTTCAAGCTACAAAGCAACGTTTTCAAGTAAGAAGGCTGTTAAAACGCCCTAATTGCCATCTGGAATATTATATAGGAGAATTAAATCCATTTTAATTTACTCTGGTAAATCACTGGAATAAATACTTTTCTTTCTGTGAAACTTAGAGGCCGACGTGCTTAGTAGCGAACTTCCACGCAACTTTGCTGACGGGGACTGCCATTCCCTTCCCGCCGTTAATTTCCCCGCGGATCTCTGGACTGAACCCAAAGTTTGGCTGATGATAGACAGGGTACATAAATCCTCAGAAGCGCCCCACCAAGGCCCATTTGAAGTAATTCGACGAGAACCAAAATTTTTCGTACTCAAACTTCCGCAAGGCGAAACGGCAGTCTCCATGGAAAGGCTGAAACCTGCTCGATTATCTTCCCCTCTACCTGTTACTTCTCCTACACCTGTCACTACTTCTACATCTGTAACCTCTTCTCCTACACCTGTAACCCCTTCCTCTACTACGTTAAGAACCTCACCTGTTCCGCCTTCCAGCGGGTCTCAACAACCCACGCGGCCGATACCTTCCAAGATACCATTAACCCCTTCCCCTGACCCGCCTCCAGCTGTAACTGCAACAGCTAAGCCAACCCGTTCAGGTCGCGTTGTTAGATTTAAGCCACATCCGGACTACGAGTATTGTCAAGATACCTCCAAGTGTGCATCGATGTGCCAGTACTGCGCGAAATTAGTCAATTTTGGATACTCTGTTCTTGCCCGAGGAGTCCTGAAGTGATTCAAGAGTATTATTAGAGTGAAACTGTATTTTTATACACCCTAATGTCTTAATTATGCACAATTCACCTGCGAACTCCGTCTATTTGTCAACGTTAAATAGAGTCCGGAACCCTATGACAACATCGTAGAATTTGGGAACTAGAAAGAAGGTCTATTCCAGTGGTTCCCAAACTTTTTCAGGCTGGCGCCCCCATTGGCTCCCTTGTGAATTTCTAGCGCCCCCCACAGACACATATAAAAACATACGCCTCTTTCTTGAAATTTAGTACGCTGCAATTTTAAAAGATAAAGGTTAAACACAAATCTGTATTTCACAAATAGAACCCCATTTAGTGAACCAATATGTTTTTAAGCTGTTTTAACTGTTTCAGCACTAGAAACCTAGGACGTCTTTTCTGACTTTGACTTCGGACTGCCGCCCCCCTATCGCCCCCCAAACACCTTCTTCCTTATCGCCCCCCAAAATCTTTCCACCGCCCCTAGGGGGGCGATATCGCCCACTTTGGGAACCACTGGTCTATTCGATGTTCGACGCGATACTTAGCGGTAGTCGGGTGCTTTCATGTCTCCTAACTAAGTCAACCTTTTGCTCAACTACCAGAATAAACTAGCCTGAATATTTCTTTGGAAATATAATTTTGGCTTACAGTGACTTATATTTCAAGGTGATAATGAGCGTTATTAATTTTATCAATTAAAAATCGTCCTTCACGCGGGAATTTTGAAATCATAAACTGTAACTATCTAATTATGACTAATCCGATTTTTTGTTTATTCTGATTAACTATACCAAGAATATTTTCAATTACGCAAGTTCAGCGCCCGAAACTTCTTAATGATGGAAATTAGACCAGCAATCAGTTATTTATTCTATTTTGTCGAGTTTGTGCGTCATCTTTATTATTTCTAAATTAAATCTTCAAAGTAAGAAAAGCTAAATATATTGCCATTATTTTGAAGGCTATATTTGCCCACCCTATTTATATATTTTTGGAGAAAGAGTACAAGGCAATGAGTAATGCACAAATTATATCGAAAAAGAAATAAGTTTTCCAAAAAAATTGTTACAAAATACAAATAATTCATTTAATAATATCTGATTATTAAATGAAATATTGGCCTACATTTTTCCAATTTTGTCCCATTTTCTCAATAAATAAAAGTTTATTTAAAAGAGTTGTGAATCAAAGTATCTTCATACGCTACAGATGAACGTAAATCTGCTAGTATTAAATGCCATATCTTCGTACGGTTTTTCCTTTTGTTAGCTAACCACACAATGTAGGAATGAAGATCACACTTTTGATATGAATATCGATTAAAGCAAACAGAATCTCATTAGGTACGCTTTATAAAAGGGCCGGAAAGCATCTCAGGGGACGCCGACTGAAGGAGGAAAGGGGAGATACTGAAAACTTAACTTGTAGGATATACGTTGGTTCTCACTTGTTCACTCAGTTAAATATTCTGATTGGTCCGCAGGATCATGAATCACTATCCAACAAAATTGTAGTCACAATACAATATAAATATCAAGATTAACTGGGGCGTTTTGTATGATTCAGGCCAATTCACAATCATCGCTCAATTCAATAAGAAACCATAACTGGAACTTAACAAGATTTACATACAACGTTGATTCTTGACCCTCATTTTCAAAATATTGTCTAATTTACTCAATAAAATAAACCTGAAGATCTAACACACAGATTATACATGAGGTTGGTATAGTAACCTCAATATTAAGTAAATAATAATCCTATTAATGTGGCTGAGTCGGCATGAAAACATGACAAAATTCCAACCAATCTACTTCTAACAACACGGAACGGATACACGTCTACATGACGTACATGAAACAATGATAAATTTTAACACTCGGATCACTACTCACCCAGTGAATTATTAATTTTACCACAACACACGAGAAAGTACTCGACACCCTATGTAGTAGCGCGTCAGAAGTAGAATAGGCTTGGCTTGGTGGTCAGGGTTGCCAGATGGAGCCGAGTGAAAAAGGCCAATTTAGCTCACAAAAAAGGCCACAAAAGGCCTCATTTGAAATTAATAAGAAATTCTTATATTAAAGGTAGTTCTAACCATTCGCAGGGCATGCATTTACTCTCAACGCTTTCAGAAAGCAAAAAAACTACACCAATTTCACCAAGTGTACGAGCTGAATTACTCGTTGGTGAGCATATACTCGACGAAGGTCTTTAGGAAGCTGTGCTGCTGTAACGTCTGACGTCTGTGTCGCACACCACACTCAGATGGCGCCGTGCTCGGGTCACGGCCACGTTCAGACGGCGATCTTCTGCCAGGAAGCCGATCTCTCCTTTGGTGTTAGAGCGAACTAGTGTTTAAATCACAGCTTCTTTTTCTCTTCCTTAATTGGAAGCCATTTACAGTCTGGACCTCCACTTCAGGATAGTTAACTTGAACGAGTGACTGCACCAACTTCAATTGACGACTGTAGGGAGAGATCACATCAACCTGCTGCTGACTCAGTCCTGCTGCTATCAGAAGGTTGGGTGTTCGAGTCACTCTGGGGTCACCACTTTGGAGGAGGGTTAGGTTTTTCTGAATTGTGGTTGGATATGTATAAGATTTTAGCGTCCCTCTTCCTTAATTGATTGATGCGATTGTAAATCGACTAGAGTTGAGTGAAGAATCTGATGTTTAGTACGTTTATTGATGGGTTGAAGTTTGACGGCACGACCACCATCTGCGGGCGGTTGGTCATTAGAACATTATAGAATTATAATAGATAATTCCAATATTAATTCCTCTAATAATTAGAACATATTGGAGTAACAATATCAAAAGAATACAAAGCACAATCTAGCAATTTAGTTATTACAGTTACCTGGAATATTCTATTGCATTAAAGAATTGAATACTACACAATAACTTAACATCTCTAGCCCCCACGCGCTTAGTTTTCGTTACATGTAGCTGGCTCGGGCTCAAGTCAGATTAACTCTTCACCCAAACAAGTCTGCACGCTCTAGGTCAAGTCCCAGATTTTTAGTAACATAGTTTCCAAACTTGATAACAAACAAAAATTTTTCCAACAAAAAAATGTTGGTATCGCTCGGCTTTTATCGGGGTAAATGGCCAGAATTTGATCGGGGGTAAATGGTCAAGTTTTGATCGGGGGTTTACGGTCGTTAACCTAGTCGTTTATGCAAATTGTGATCATAGGCCCTCTTCTACACTACCGACGATTGTCCTACCTAGCGATTTTCGCAAATTTTCACGTCATTGCGTTTTTGATTGAAACGAAGCTTTCAAAAAGGTTAGCATTTAGATAGGTAAGGTTAGGTTCGTTCATTGAAAAATTCAAGTGACGTTAAAATTTGCTAATAGTACTACCTTGGCGCATTGTCTGTAATTACGCATATTCCGAATTATTTATTAACAGTTCAAATCAGAATTAAAGGAAAGGTTAGTTCAGTTGCGAAGGAGTTGCGTGTGAGTCTGCTGGATGGTCCTTGGTTAAATTCGGAGAAAAAATCGAACCGGCGATGTCTCGTCACCTAACTGAACAGAAGAGTGCAATCACAAACTAGTGTGAAGTTGATTGAAATTGAAAATTCCAAATATTTAAGTGCCTTAGATATCTGTAGGTTAACCAAATTGTCACACTCGAAGAACATTTAAAGAAGTGCAATTTCATCCACCGTGACCACATGAAAATGATGAGCTTGCCAGGGTTTACTGAGAGAGCTAATTTTCACCAAGAATATATTGTGCATTCTTCCGATAATTTAATTTAGTGCACTGTTGACTTTGAGGAACTTCACTTTAGACACCAATCACACCATGCATTTATCCAATACATGCAACACCGCGTGGTATGTAGCGTAATAATATCATGTATACAATTTGATCATTAATCCGTACTAATTGTGAAGTCCGATACAAATCCCTTAAGTCCTTCAATTAATATCAACAACTTGTCTTCCGAAGAAGTTGGCCCGAAATCTAAAAATTTCAGCACAGTGGTATCGAAACATGTGCTACACAGAGAGAAAATTTCGGGCCCATGCATGGCCGTGTCAGAAAGTGAGACACACAATAGGTGTCTCAACTGAACTCTCAACTATGAACGACTTGCAATTCATCTTCTCATCATTAGTAAATTTGTCTAAGAGAACTGCTTAGAATACTTTTTAGCTACGCAATTTTGTTCAAAATTATCGTAAAAATAATCAAGCCTTGTGAAAAACTTATTTTCATTACCGCTTAATTGAAATGGAATTTGTTTGAAGTGTAACGAAAGCACCTGCGTTTGAGTGTACGTTCTACGGCTTTGGGCGGCAAAGCGACGTAGCTCAGATGTATAGCTGCGTGACAGTCTTCCTTCCAAACATTCGTTTCGTAATTTTTACTTGTAAATATCCTGCAGATTTGTCATCTTCAACCTCCTCATATCACTGTAGCCTGTCTTTTTGAAGCATGGTTCTTATCGTTGCTCTTCAAACACTATTCGAATCATCATTCACTTGCCGAATTTTTAGGTTCGTTGTAGGGTCGAGGGTTGTGTGAACGCTTACTCCAACGTTATAACTCTGAGAAAGCATGTACGTATATAAGCAACGTCATCATATCAGAACTCTTCAAGAAGAAATTGTGGAAGACAAAGCTCTACAAGAAGTTGAGTCGTCTGCAAAGATGGCTGATGAAGCGAATAAGCCTGGCTGATAAAACGAACTTAGCGTGAAACAAACTGCTGCCCAGTGTGCAAACTTGGTACGAATGCTTCCCGATTTTGCGGTCGAAAGAATTCCATCAAACGATCATCAATGGTACTGCTATATGGATTTTCTTGATCTTTCCGTTTACTTCTAGCTTTTTCTGTCTTTTGGACACATCTGTTATATGAAAGATCAAATTTCTACTTTCTACTGGAAACTTTTTCCATCTGGACTTTCTACTGGAAAATTTTTTTCCAGCTCATCCCTGATTTGGCTGTAAAAGCAAAATCTCATAATATGCTCTACTATCTTTCAAAATATTTAATTGTTAGGTCATTGATCATTCAATTTACATTTCGCTTTTGAAGGGAAACTCGCAGATTTAAAGTCAACAACCAGAATTTTCAAAAATTATAAAAATACGTGTAAAACTATTGTCTATATAGGCATCAGTTCATGCAGTGTCACATGAATGATGATTATCTGTAAGAACACTACTAAGAACTTCTTAAGCTTTACAAGGTGGTAGCAGTGCAATCTTTGGATAAAGGAGCTAATTTACTCCTTCGTTCGCTAATTCATCAGGAACCAATAATGCATGTACTATCACAATCAGTGAATTCAGATTTTTATGTAGAGTGTACCGGAGTAACTAAGACATGTGGGACTACAGTGCTGTGACCGCGCGGCATAGTTGTAGTCAAGAGACATAGATCGTCCCTGTCTCAGATACGTGTCGGCCTGTTACTGGAAATACACATCTCTGCTTGTGTCTGTGTTTGTATCCTGCCAAGGGGCAGTTGTCACATCATCGGAAAATGACATACAGTTCAATTAAATTAATGAGATGCTATACCGCAAATAAATAAAGGCCGCAAAGAGGTCATCTCTGATCTCGCCAACGAGAGCACTCGTGAACTGCTGGATAGAGAGAGAAGAAGACTTAACCTTGTTTGGTTTAACGTTCCCGAA
>NW_025944058.1:0-513 GCF_000764305.2 Hyalella azteca | reverse complement strand
TTGAAGGCAATAAGTGCCCTTTTTAGCCATCCATTATGATCCATATACTGTTATTGTTAGTAGGCTAATTGCAACATAAAAAATAACACTTCAAAGAGACAAAAAAGTTGAAAAAATCAAAAAAATCAAATATATAAAAAAAATCATGAAAAAATCAAAAAAATCATAGATTTTTTATTTTTTTTTATTTTTTAAAAAAATCAAAAAAATCACCAACCCTGGTTGGGAAGCTACTATCATTCAGCAAACAGATAGGAAGGGCCTAAATTGTTGCCTCTAAAGAGCGGCCAGTAATATTAGATCTACCACGGCTGTCCCACAGGGGAGAATGAGCATTAAAGTCACCAGCTGCCACAAATTGATCTCCGAGTTGAGTCATATAGTAAGTAAATTACTCAAATTCAACATCATTTCTGCCTGGGTTATAAAAATTGGCTATTGTAATCCATCCAAGGGCAGCATTAATTTTAATTGCTTGGTATTCAAGATTTGTATCCCCAGGAAATTGAGTAA
>NW_025944057.1:0-388 GCF_000764305.2 Hyalella azteca | reverse complement strand
CATGAAATGGCCCATCAGCTCGGTTTCGCTTCTGAAGAAGAAGCAAATTATTTGGCTTATTTGGCATGCAAAAACCACACGAACAAAATATTTAGATATTCGGCCTATTACGGCACAGTTTTCAGAGCCCTCAACAGGGTTTGGGAAATAGACAGCACCTACGCCAAAACCCTTAAAAACCAACTCAGCCCTGCCGTTTTATCTGACCGAGAAAAAGAAAAACAAGTTTGGAAGCAATATCAAAACCCTATCCAAGAATATGTGATAGGCCCATTTTACGATAAATTCCTACGAATGAACGGTCAAAAACAAGGAAGCCGCAGCTACGATTTGGTAATAGACCTGATGGTGGCCGAAAGGCGGTTGTCAAAGTACTAGGATCAAATTT
>NW_025944056.1:0-1086 GCF_000764305.2 Hyalella azteca | reverse complement strand
CCTAACTAAATATTGTTTACATGAAATAATGTTTAAATAAGTGTTATAACTAATTTAATTTATAATTAATTAAATCAGCCTAATGTTTAATGTTTTCTCCATCAGACCAATGATTTAACATTAATTGTCTTGATAAATAATTTAAATTGGCAATGCAGCGACTTTTTTCAGACTACTTCAAGTTTATTTTTGAGTCCTATAACCTAAATATAATAAAAAATTAAAATAAATAAAATAAAAATATAACAGATACCTGCGTTATCATACATAAGCTATTGGTTTAAATCTTGAGTAAATAAAGAAATTAAAAGTTAACTTATTCTACAAAATCTCTGGTTTGTCACTAATTTATGTGTCTTCTATTAATTTTTATTTGCACTATTAATGTATGTGTGTTCTTCCTTCTACATTTGTTCCAGACATCAATACATTTATATGTGAATGTTTATGGAATGTGTAGAGAAGGTGACATGCTTGTTGTGATATGTTGTAGGATATGATATATATATACCTATATCACAAACTAAAAGCTTATGTGATATACTGATATATATGGCATCCATTCAATGTCTTCTTGCTAACAAAATGCATGTAAATTATGCCATCTGTTTGACATATACCAATAATTGTACAATAAACATTTTCTGCTGCTTATTATATAACCTTATTATAAACCTTATTATGAACCTCATTATATACCTTATTATATACGGTAGTAACCTTATTATGAACCTTATTATATACCTTATTAATACCTTATTATATACGTTAGTAAGCTTATTATGAACCTTATTATATAACTTTATTAAAAACCTTATTATATAACCTTATTATACACCTTATTATGAACCTCGTTATATACCTTATTAATACCTTATTATATAGTAACCTTATTATGAACCTTGTTATAAACATTATTAAATAGTAACCTTATTATGAACCTTATTATATTACTTTATTAAAAACCTTAATGTATAACCTTATTATACACCTTATTATATAACCTCACCCTATACCCTTATTGTATAATAGCCTTATTTTATATACTTTTAAAAATAATTGATGACAATTCAATTCAGAAAAATT
>NW_025944055.1:0-258 GCF_000764305.2 Hyalella azteca | reverse complement strand
CTCATTTGGCTGCACAAGCTCTCAGGTTGGCCCTGGGGACAGGCCAATGGCCATCCTCAAGCTCAAGGTTGACCTGCGGCTTCAAGTTCACTAAAGTGTTGTCTGTAGATCATCGTAGATGTACCAAAAATCAGAAGTATGAAGTATGAACTATGAAGTTGAAGATTGAGATGTAGCCTTGTAGCCTAGGTACTAGGTAATAAGTAGGTATTATATCAGTGATGCTAAAAGCTGGCCAACAAGCCTGAGTAGGGTAAA
>NW_025944054.1:0-11868 GCF_000764305.2 Hyalella azteca | reverse complement strand
AGACGAATACAAATTTCCCGCCATCCACTGTAAGCCATGACCACTCTCCTCTGTCTTCAACCGTCAGTGCCGCCACTGCATGCAGTGCAAATGAGCAAATTACCGCGGTCCGCCCTGTACAAAGAGTGATTTGAAGAAGTTGGCAATGAGATCCGTGAAGGAGGCTTTTTGTATAGGTTCTTCTGCTGGGTTTGCTGCTGGGGGAGGTTGATGGTTTTGTGCGAGCTGGGTCAGGGCGGGGAGAGGGTCCAAAGAGTCAGACCAAGACTCCCCACTCAGTATACGGTGATATTCCTCTGTTAAATGTTGTGGGGTAGGCGACCTTGGATTTTTCCTCTTGCGAGAGGGGGCTTCCACGGGTGAACAGCGCTGCCCTGGGGTTAGGACCGATGAGGCATATGAGGGCCGTGAAGCGGCTGCAGCATAAGCATGGCTTGGTGCCACGGTTGAAGGGGTTGCTTTTGGTGAGGATGTAGGAGTGTTCTCATTTGTTTATGCCTGTTGGCTGGGGATAATATTGGTTGGCATATACAGAGCTGAGTATTCTTTTGCTGCCATCTCGCGGGTGAGCTCCCTGGCAGCTACTCGGGATGAGATGGCAAGGGCCTTGATCGTATATAAGTATTAAAATCACTTGACTGCTTAAAGGACAAGTTTATCAAAAATTTAAAAGCAAAGAAAATAGCCAGAAAATTCACCATTTCTTTAAAAGGAAAACGTTTCGGAGACCAGCTCCATCATCAGTTCAAAACCTAAAACACAGGTACAAACAATTAGAAATAAATTCACATTGATGCATAAATCGTCAAATGAGAAACAAACAAGAATGAAGCAAACACGGGCACAAATCTATCTATTTACAATTTCGAGGGGATGTGAATAGGGAGGTTATCTTTGCACCTAAAAAATAACCGTTTTTAAAATTGTTCACCAATATAGAACGAAGATTAATATTTGGGAAGTACTCTGAGAACAAAACTTTAGGCTCCCATGACATAGTTTCGGATGCAGGGCCGAAGTGTGGAAGAGAGCAATAAACAACACTCCTACTGTCGTGATCGGGAGCAACCTCATTCGCTTGTACATGAATTTCTTTTTGGATAAACACCTGATTAGTCGGAAATCCATTAAGCGGGAATATATTGTGTAAAAATTATTATTGCAGACCTCTAATCGGCAAGTTGCTACTCTAAAGCTTATAGCATTTATAATATGATATCCGCGTCAACACTAATTTTGGGGCAACGGCGGCTTACAGGTGGCCGAAGAATGGCCAGCGGTTGGCTTGAACTAATTGGCCTGGACCGACCACTAATAACGTATTCTTTATTCCTCGCCTTTCACTGAGGTCTCCGTCACAGTACCGCCATCCTGTACTGACATGTGAGTAATTTACAACGCCTCCATCCCCTCATACCTTCCACAAAACCTTCATCGCATAAGTTACTTAAGGGATTTTAACTGCATATCGCCATATGTAAGCATGAGCCCCAATAACTAGTTTTTTGTCATAACTATCTGAACAATGGAGGCTCCGAGTATACGAATGAGTAGAGAATACAAAGACTAACCTATTGACATCTCAAAAATAGTGTGCCCCATTCATAAATATTATTATTCGAAGTTTTACTGAAAATTCATTCACCGTAACTCATCTGCATTCGCCTCTTCTTCTTCACCGTAAATTCACCGTAACTCTTCGCATATTTTTTGTTACTGTTGACCGTTCTGAAATAAATGGCAGTGAGGCATAAAAAAAATTCATTTTTTCATCTAATTTACGAGTGAATTAAAGTTCAACAACCATATACCTATAATCTCAATGGGTGAACGGTGGTTCTTGTCCAACAATTTGGTTCACCAAGTATCTAAATGCTCGCAATCTTATTTGTTGGAGTGTATATTCCTTTCTTCAACGCCGACACTTCTATTCTATTCTACATGGCAGTAGTTGTGCAGAAAATCGATGCCATAATATTATTTAATCATCAAAAATTACATGTAGACCCAACTATTCTCATTTTAAATTGCATTTTTGTCATACAAGGCAAAGTTGCTAATAAATTTCCTTTCATTTATTTTTCCAGATTTGTTTATTCCGCTCTTCGAACGTCATTTGTTTAATCTCGTATCGAACTTCTCCTTAGCCGCGACCACCCGAGTTGCTTCATCATTCAGTTGGATAAGCGCGGTGTTGGGAGTGTGGTGATATCAAAATTTCTCACAATCATCATGGATAGACGGAAGTTATCGTGAGTGGCTCGATCTCTTGCACGTCATTATCTGTTTCTGTGACTTTGTACTACTTAAATGTTTTTTTATGGTTCAAGTACACAAGTTTTTGAATAGAAAGTTTAATCGTGTTCCTTATATCACATAAGTAAGATTTCGTACTAGCAGCATCTTCCGTATAGTTTAAGCTAACGTAATATTTTACGGTAGGTGCACTTAGTGCCTTTTTCTGCCTTACTATATCATTTAACTACCGTCAATGCCGATAAGGGCCCTACGCCCATAGCACTTGAGTCACCGGCATTTAAAAGAAACTATTTATTTCATCAACGAAACTCAACCACATCCTCAAGTTCCAGCGCGATCGAAACGGCTCCGTAGTACGGTAGTCGTACGTGATCGAACCATTTACCATTCAAATCATAATTCTAACCACTATAATATTATGACCAGTATTATAAGGTTTTTTATTGACGAATGACTTGGTGAATGGTAAGTGCGCTATTTGTTGAGTGGCTCAGTGGCGGCTTAGGTGTCAAAAACTGTCAATGTCATTGACGGATGACGGTATTTATTTCATATTCATATACTCAAACTCAATTCTATTCATCCAATTCTCTGTCACTCTGAGGTATCCTTGAAGTTAAATTGGAATTGTGTGAGTGCTGTCCGGTCAAAACCTTTAGATTGGTTATTCTCGTTCAAGCTGTGTAAACCAAAAACTTTTACAAGCAAAAAAAAATTAAAAGGTTGCAATGCACTTTTTATTTGAAGTTCATTACTTAATCACTAATTATTTTGTAATTTGTATCACTTATTCATATTTTTTGTGATAACTTCATTCAAAACTAATTTGTTGCAATATTAGTTAGCTACTACCTATGCTATGTAATCTCTGTTAAATTTGAATGATGTTATTTTTTGTTAATTTTAAAATGATCTGTTTTTATCTTAATTGTTGCTATTTTTACTAATTTTGTTGCTACCACCTACCAGTGTATAGTTACATAATTTGAAGGGAATTTTATTATCTGTGGAAGATTTTCAAATGCATTTGAAATTTGCCTTACTATTACTAGGGTAAACGCGGTATATTCTGACACATTAAGGACAAATCAAGAAATGAAAAACTATAAAAAAATAATTGTATAGTCAGATGGGGTAAGACAGCCTGACAGGAGCACAGGACCAAAATCACTAAAAGGCATGTAGCATCTATACCATGAATAACTAAAAAATCCTAAACTTATCACAAGGTGTGGTTATGCAATGGGCTTCAAAGCTACATCTCAGACTTTTTGCATACAACACAGTTTTCCTGTCTCTTATACACATCTCTCTCATGATACTACCCTCTNGCTATGAACTAATTATCATATTACCTATATTATTCACATGAAAATAGGAGGAATATTAACTGAAAAATTTCGTAAAAATATTATATAATATAAAGAACCATGAGCTGAAAAGAAATCACATAGTCTGTATCCGTTGTCTGAGGTACGATTGGAATCACATCTTACTTGCTCTCGCTGGCGTCAAACGAAATTTATTCATGGTCTAGAAAAATGACATTGTTTAGTATTCATTTAACGGAAAAGTTGGTTTACCCGAGCCTTACCTCAATTGTACAAAACACGGATTATTTCAGGGAATATGCAGATCACGGGATCAGGACTGCCTTTGCGGCCGCAATATGTTACATATTGCAGTTATAAGTGCTCAGTGCTAAATGTACAGTTAAAAGTGCTCAGTTATAAGTGATCATATTGCAGTTATAAGTGCTCAGTGCTATATGTACAGTTATAAGTGCTCAGCCGTATAGACTGCATGTAACCCTGTCTCTTATACACATCTAGATGTGTATAAGAGACAGGCCTGTTACTAGTGTCAACATGTTTGTTGTTATCAGAGGTGGGCAGTGGCGCGCTACATGTAGCGGCCGCTACATTTTCAGTGGCGGCAGCGGTAGCGGCGCTACATTTAAACAATTAAAGCGGTAGCGCCCGCTACATATTTAAGTAGCGATATGAGGTTTTGCCGCTACAGCGCTACCGCTACATTTATAGATAAAGCCTTTAGATTTTACTTAATAGTATTAAATATTATTTAAGAATCACATGATACATACATAATATAAATTACAGAATAAAACTGTACCGTTACGAACAATTTTGGTGTAATGTTGTCGACCTCAGCCTGTTAAAAGTGTCGACATGTTTGTTGTTACCAGAGGTGGGCAGTAGCGCGCTACATGTAGCGGCCGCTACATTTTCGGTAGGTAGCGGTAGCGGCGCTACATTTAAGCCATTGTAGCGGTAGCGGTAGCGCCCGCTACATTTAGCATAGCATAGCATAGTGATGTCGGCGCTGAAGTGTAGGCCTGATGTGGCCTGTCGCCGATTCTTTTCCTTTAGATTTAGAGTATGTAGCGGTAGCGGCCGCTACATTTCAAAGTAGCGCTGCCCAGCTCTGTATAAATGTATGACGGTAAGCCAAAGTTTACACCACATCAATAATTGATTAGTCTCGTTATGTCTCGTTAAAATGGCTGTAAATTCCGGGAAATTTTAAGGTACCTTTTTTAACCGGGATGTCTTGTCTCTGTATCGTCCCGGAATTCCTACGGAGGGCTGAAAATTGTCCCGGTTTTTATTGCGAACCGGGACAGAGCCTGTTGTCTCGTCTCGTCTCGGATTGAAAAAAATATCAAACGCAGGAGTCTAATTCAAACATAGCCCATGCCCTCTCACAAAATTGTAATAATAATTATTTTTTATGTTTCACACAATGATTTTTCCCCCAACCAATCTTGCACATTGTTCTGCAGCTCACTAATGGGAAGAGACATCCCTATTTTCTCCATCCCCATGATGCAATTCACAATAGCAATAGTATGCTAAATTTATCTAATTAAAAAAGCTAATGAGTCAGAAAGGTTATTTTAAGCAAAAGATGAAAATTTTGACCAAAATACTCCATGTATACTTATGCACAATAATATATTCATTTAAAAGCTATTTTTGATAAACTATGGGGTAAAAGAGGACCATTTGTGGGGTAGAACAGGACCATTTGTGGGGTAAGATAGGACCACTTGTGGGGTAAAACAGGATCATTTAGTGGTCCCGTCTTACCCCATGTCCAGTCCTCTTTTACCCCATTTTAGAATACATGTCAGGCAGTGATGGTAGCAGGTAGGAATGCCTAGTATGTCTCAAAAGTTGCGGGTTACTTGAAGTTACTTGCCTACATCCACAAACTTGGCCAAAAAATTTTTTGTAATCAGACACAGCTTATTTCCCAAACAGGGTTAACTATTTTGTGACCTTCTTTACATAGGTTTTCTTTGAAAATTAACCATAAATTCATTATTTGCAGAAGAGGGTTGAAACAAACACTGAAATGACAGGCAATGATTGCTCTAACATATTCTTCCATCAAATTAAATTCAGTGCAGTTGTAATGCATGCCATGGGCCGGTCCTTTCTGACCCCATGAAGGCTGCGATCCTGTTTTACCCCATTTGACTATATGCGTTACTCGAGTTCTGTTTGCTTTACGTGACTCTCAAAACACCGCACTACGTGCCAGCAATGATGAAATGTCACAAAGTGTTGCCATAATTATTTAAAAGCCTTTAGAATACAAACCTACCAAATCCCTATATTCCGACGCTGTGTGACTAAAATTGGCACTTTGTGAGACGAATTACAGCCACGCTTCAAACTCTACTAATACGTAATTCCTACATCCTTGTGTTCAAATTCCGATTGCTGTGTGAGCTGTATTGGAATACGACAGGGCTTTGAATTAGAACACTATTGAATATTGAACACTACTTAATTAGGCTTTTAATTAACAGCTATTAAGCTTTTAATTAAGAAAATCTTAATTTTTGCACACAGCTTGGAACGAGCTGTGTGTGTCCAATTCAAGTTGTGTTGGAATTAGTTTTTGTGTCTAATTCTGTTTCTTAACTTAATCATCTATAAATTTATTTAACCACTTCACAGATGTATATTCACAGATGTATTTAAAAGTCTCAAGCCATAATATTCTTTCTACACAAAGTTTATCACTATTTGGTAGAGCAAGGTCAACTATCAACTTTGACACATTTTTTGATGATCTCACTGGGTGGCATGCACTGTCTCTCTTTGGATCCTTAGTATCCTTAGTATTTGTTTGGGACATAGCAGTCCCAGGCCACGATGGATCGCCGCCTCTGATTATCGTTCATCCGCCCTCATTTGGGCCACCTGATGCACGATGCTGTTACTTGCTCCTTGCCGCTGGTAGTGTTGCAGAGGAGGTCGATCTGGAATTGTGCTCAGGAATACGTTTAGCTGTCTCTTGAAGGTCTCCAGGGTGAACTCCCCCTCTCTTAGATCCCTTGGTAGGGCGTTGAACAGCCTTGGTCCTGCCACGGAGAGTGATCCTTCTCGCAGGGATTGAAATCTGACTGCGGATCTGTTATGCAGGGGAGGGATCTTGCACAGTCTCCCCCTTCTCTCATTGTGATATGTCTGAATCTTGAAGGTCTCGCTCTTGAAGTTTGGCACCATTCCGGTTATCATTTTCCATGTGTACAGAATGACATACCTCTCCTGTCTCCTCTGCAGTGAGTACAGACTCAGTCGCTGTAACCTCCCCCAGTAGTTAAAATTCTCCATCCCTCTGATCCTGGAAGTAAAGGTTCGTTGGACTCCTTCCAGTTGCTGTATTGCGCCTAGTGTGAACTGAGTCCAGAGCTGGCAGCAGTATTCAAGGATAGGTATTACAAGGGTTCTGAAGAGTGTGATCATCGGTACTGCTTCTCTCATTCTGAATGTCTGCCAGATCCACCCCATCTGTTGTCTACCTTTTGCGGTTATTGCCGGTATGTGATCACCAAAATTGACCTGATTGTTCATCAACACTCCTAGATCGTGAACGAGTTGCTTCTCTTCGATTTCCGAGTTGTCAGATCTCAACATTTTCCCGCCAGACTGCCCAAACCTAGTGTTTTGGCAATAGTTTGGTGCGCAAAGGTATGACGTCACTATTTCAACCATCAACAAATGCGGAAAACTAAGACAAAGCTTAATATAAAGGAAAAACTAGAGAGGTGTCGGAATTACCCACGATGTTGGAATATACCACATTTACCCTATATGCAGGTATGCACCAGACTAAAAAGATAGAGAAGCTTTTTCCTGCAAAACTATTATATGAAGCAGAAACCTAGGTGTAGCCCCCAATAGTAAACCCAAGTTTTTGCCCAATATGGGAAAACTCCTGTTTACCTAAATATTAGCTGTTAAATTGTCATTTATTGTGATAAATTTGATAACTTTTTGCTTGAACATAAATTTAATTAAAATTACAGATAAAATACAAATTATAATAGTATATACACACCTACTGCCAATGCTAATAACCTTACCACAGTAATTCAGTCACTAGCCTTCAATATTAACAAGCTAACATGTAGGTATAACTGGGCTTAACTGAACCACCTCTTTCTAGCGCAATCAAAACGGCAATGTTTTGAAAGTTTTGCCCTATATCTAATCTGGAATATTTTACTAAACTTTCCTATAACCCTGGGTAAAAGAGATGATTTCATGGGTGATGACAAAAATTGCTGATAGTGATGGTATGTTTTTTTCTAAAGAAATTGGGAAGGGCCATAAAATCGGGTGAAATTGGTGTAATTCATGGGTGTTTTTGTCTGATTCATTGGTAGCTCCTGCCTAGTTCTCCAGTTTGGGTAGTCATCATGGTTTTCAATAATCAAACCCTAATAATTGTAGTTCTGGCTTGTATTGCATATTTTTTAGTGGCAAGCAGCAAGGTAAGTGTAGTATCTGCTAAATGACAACTTACATGTCATTAATGGTAGTTTGATTAAGTTTTTATTACCAGCTTTAGTTAAGTATGTTTGGAGTCATTGTTAACCCTTTTGTAGGTGCTACTGGTGCAAACTTTGAGGCGCTATTTACAAGGTTCATACTGGCAACACATCGGGCATACATAGACATCTTTTTTGTGGTGACGCTGGTTAGTTCTAAGGCTGGAGAAACATAATATCAGCTAAATCAAAGACTCTGATATGACACAGCATTAGACCAATTTAAGAACATCTGCAATGAAGTTGAGGCTTTATTGAATTCTAAAGTTGAGACATACATTAGAAAAGTAGACAAATACATCATAAGGTTTAATGGCTGACCAAAATCAAAGTTAACACCTTGGCAAAAGATTGAAGAAAGTCCTTTATGCCTTAACAACCTGTGGCCTATGGCAGATGAGAGTAATTAGTTCCAACAAAGTGGAGAACTCTCTTTATGCTCTCAAACTTGTTTGTCATTAATTTTAAACCAAAAATTGTAAGAAAAGAACCATATTTCTTCCCCTGGCAGATGTCAATAAAAATTTGTTGGCTGGAAGAAGGCTCATAATGTGAAGCTACTGGCCACTACTTGCTATTAGCATTTGGACCAAACAGAAACCCTGTATATGAGGCCCCTAGCATGGTAAATGGTTACAATTAGTACTGAGCATAGTTTAAATAATAAACAAATCAACATAAAAATTTTCATTGGTTCCTACTGTAGAATCTGACAATTAAGGGGAGCGTCTACCCTAAAATTGAAAATTTTTACTTTTTCGTTTTTTATACTAATTTTAAAGCTGACATTCTGCCCTATCCAACGGTACCACTGCCATCTCTCTACGTTGATTTATGATTTCACGACATTTCATGAATTGCGCGCGGGACTTTGTCGCGCTCTCCTCAACATTCACACTTATTGTCACGGAAAACCTATCTCCTCCTAGAGTTTTGAAGCTACAACAATGAGACATATACCATTCGATTTGCAATTGAAATATCTAGAGATTCGTCGTAGCTTTTTTACAATTTCGTTATAGTTTTGAAAATATTTTGAAAAAAGGGAAGGGAAATTGGGGAAAATCGAAAAATTTTCGAAAATTTTGGGAAAAATGCTCCCACATCCACAAAAATTCGAAATTCGAAAAAAGCTACGACGAATCGATAGATATGGTCCTTACGCATCGAATGATATGCGTCTTGATGTTGTAGCTTGGAAATTCTAGGAGGAGATAGATTTCTACAGTACCCCCTTTTTTGGCCGTTTTCTAAGAATTTCACGTTTTCTTTCATTTTTTTCGAAAAATTGACACAAATAAAAGCTGTCTATTTTTTTATTTTACATATGTGTACTAAGTTTCAAAGTGATCCGTCTGTAAATAGCCGAGATATATTTTGGGGCAGACGCTCCCCTTAATTAGATAGATTTTAACTTCATGTAGATCCATTCAGAACTGAAGGACTTACAAGCTGTTCAGTTGTGTAACTTTTTTTTATCAAAAAGTGAAATGATGTAGAAATCTGTAACAATTCCTCCCTTTGCCCATTTACAAAAATTAGTTTAAGTTTGCAATTTTACTCTGGCGCTTCAAATTAGGTAGATGGGCATTAGCAGTATCATTTAGATAGTAATATTACTGAAACATAGTAAGCAGACAAAATGTTGATTAGATAATGTCTGAAACAATGCATTATGCTAATTACATGATAAGGATTAACTAGTATGTCTCACTTGGTCTTACTATAAAAGATGGAAATTCTGGGAAAATTTAAAACTCCCATTTTAACACATTGACTCTGATTGCTCATATGCCAAACTTCCCTAGCAGACGGTGACAAATTTCATTTCTCAAGTTAGTTTGACGCTTGCTGTTGCAGTAAAAGGAGGTGCGCAGCTCCTTACCACCCCCCAAAATCTTTTCATCGCCCCTAGGGGGGCGATATCGCCCACTTTGGGAACCACTGATTTAAAGCCTCTCAGAGTACCCCCTCCAATTTTTTTATTTTTTTTTGGCAAAATAACTCCAGGTTTTGATGCATTGTAGTACAACTCTTCTAGTTACATATGCAACAAACAAATTTTAGGAAAGTCTCATAGTTTGCAAATGGGGGGCGCCACCCCCCAATGGGGGAACTTAGACCACCTAATGTCAGCCCTGACGGGGTAACATAGACTGGCTTGGAAATTAATTTAAAATTACCATATATAACATTTCATGTTTGATACACCTATTAATGATTTTTCTTTAGGTTTCAGACTACAGAGTCTTATATATGGTAATTTAACTTAATTTCCAAGCCAGTCTATGTTAACCCTGTCAGGGCTGCCATTAGGTGGTCAGAGTTCTCCCGTTTGGGGGAACTTAGACCACCTGGGGGGCAGGACCCCCCATTTGCTATGAAACTTTCCTCAAATTCGTCATTTGCATATGTAACTAGAAGAGTTCTACTACAATGCACCAAAACCTAGAGTTATTTGGAGTTATTTTACGATTTTTACCAAAAAATATAATTGATTTTACCACCCAGTCTAAGATACCCCCAGAGCTGGGGTAAAAAAGACCATCAATTTTTTTAAATTACATCAAAACTGTGAGAGGCAGGAGTCAGCAATTTATGGTGAGTGAAGCTAGAGTATAGACCTGTATTTTACATGTTTCAATTTAAGTTTAACTTATCTAGTAAAAAAATGGCATCATTAAAAAAAGAAAGTGGTCTAAGTTACCCCAGTTTACGGTATTAAAAAAATTTAAAAATAATTTTTTTAATATTCGAAAATAAAATTAAAAATTCATTGTACATCTGTAACATTGGAAACTCTGGATTCTTTAGAAGTGTTGTCTTTAAAAAGTCATTTTTAAACGTATATTATTTTTACCCTAAGTGAAGTAGGAACCATAAACTACATAACTGAGATATGCCCCTGTTAAGATATGCCCCTCCTGGCTTGTCAGTTCCTGTTATATTAAACTCCATTGCTTATTCCTGATAAAGTAATTTTAGTAAGGGATAGACTGGTTCAAACCCACCACTAACATGGCATTTCTATGAAATTCTCCCTTTGAAATTGAATTTTGTTTATAAATCAGTGATGTTGTAGGACTCTATTTATCATGCTACCAGCCACGTTTTGGCCTGAGGGTGTTTGTTGCAAGGGTGTCAAGCAAACAAGGAATTGGTGATG
Organism: Hyalella azteca; assembly: GCF_000764305.2. Lineage (NCBI taxonomy): Eukaryota > Metazoa > Arthropoda > Malacostraca > Amphipoda > Hyalellidae > Hyalella > Hyalella azteca. The sequence continues at coordinate 574 of NW_025944054.1, read as the reverse complement.
GTCTCCACCTCCTCTACCTACAACCATCCCAAACCACCTTTTTATTAGACTTTTCCTTGTGTTTATTTAACAATTCATTGAACAACACAAGAAGAAGAACCAGGTATGTACATTGAACAGAGAAGAAAAAGAATAAGTGTAAAACCAAGGCACAGGGGTCTAAACCTCAAATGATGGTATTTTCAAGTTTGCCTGCTTTACCCAGTCTGAAAAGCAAATAAAAAAAGATTAACATGATAAACCTATGGAGTGCACTAAATCCATAAAAGATATCAGTTACATTAACTTTAACATGATTAGGTTAGTGGTGCATATCAAATAGTGAGCAGTCTACTATGATGAACACTGAAATTGACACATACTCTTGCTTTAATTTCATACTTTGATTTCACTTGACATTGCATCTCAGGGGAGGGGGGTTTGCAGGACCCCTAGTAGGAAATTCTACTTCCTTGCAGTATTACTGAAATGGGCTTCCCACAACAGTGAAATTCAAATTTCTGTTTAATAACCTAATAAACCTGTCATAAATTGTAATTGTTATTAACAAAAAATAATTTCAATGTTGCAAAAA